>NC_056737.1:53458965-53463965 GCF_019279795.1 Protopterus annectens | reverse complement strand
CAGAAATCTCTGGAGTTTTTAAAGTTGATTTGGGAAGATGAGTGGCTCAAAGAACTCACGTGTAGAATCCATTCTGAGGAAAGAAATTCAATTGATATCTTCAACTTTACAAGAACTATGTATTAAAATGGACAGTATTAAAGACAACTTAGAAAACCTGAGAGAAAGTTGTCATACTCGAACTGAAACTTTTAACGAACTTCTCCACAACAGCAAGTCAAAATATTAAACATTGAAGAGTCTTTATCGGATATAGATGGAATGCTCAAACAGGCGGAAACCCAGGGTAATTTTCTTCAGCAACAAAATAAATGGCTCATTAACAAACTGGACGATATGGAAAATAGAGAAAGGAGGACTAATGTGAGAATCTTTGGTTTACCGGAAAAATCTGAAGGAGATATAATTTCTTTCCTTAATTCATGGTTACCTGACATCCTTGAACTGAAAGGTGGTTTCTCTTATGGTATAGAAAGATCCCATTGAGCCATTGGGAAACCCATTCCTACATCTTCAACATCTTCACCCAGGTCAGTTGTGATTAAATTTCTCTCTTATCTAGATAAAGAGCTTGTTCTGAAATGTGCTTGGAGAAAGTCCCCTCTGAAGTATAAGAAAAATCTAATTAGATTTGACAATGACTTTTCCTCCAGAGTCTTAGAAATGAGAAAGAAAGACTGGCCACTGGCAAAGTTACTCAAACAAAATAAAATAAAAGCACAACTAGCATATCCTGCAAAAATAAGGATTTTCACTTCAAATGAAACAAGGACATTTAATGACATCGAAGAAGCAATAACTTTCATAAACAATAATAATGTGGTCACTGTTCTGGAAGAAATGGACTGGTCTCTTACTACAACATTAAAAAGATCCCCTGAGAAAAATAATTAGATTGATGTAAAGAAAAAAAAAGCAAAGAACTGACTCAAAAAGTATTCCTTCTACTGCTTCTCTTAAAGAATCAACTAAAACTAAAAATTCAGGCTAAAGGTAATAAATATGTATCAATATTAAGTCATTATACTTTCTAATTTAATATACGTATTAGGAACACAGTTTTAAGTCGTCACAAAGTGTTTATTTGAACATCTACCTTCTATCTTAAAGATATGTGACGAAACCCCTTTAACACAAGTGTTGTATTAGCAAATCCTCTCTTTGTTTAGTTGTCAAATAATTTTATAGCCAGTCAAAAAACAAACAAACAAAGTACTGAAGTCCGGATTACCTTACTACCGGAGACGATGTTAATGCAACCGCATGATTCTAGTGTGTAATCACATTACGCTTCCTTATGGCCTTAAAGCGACAGCACTTCTGTAAATAGGATAACTACTTTATTTTATTTATATATATATATATATATATATATATATATATATATATATTGTATGAAAAAAGGGATGGAAAGAAGGTAATACGAGGCATGAATCAGGGGTGTAGCTAGGATTTTCAAATTTGTACTGACAGCTCTCAAACTGCTACCCCCCCTCCCCAGCCAAGCTACGGCCTTTCGTAATTCACGGTTCGCGCTTTTAGTGTCGATGAAGAGGCATTCGCTGTAATGCCTCTTCAGTAATCTAATATAAATTCACTCAAACTCGGTTCCCTGAATTGAAAATTAATCTGAAATGTCAGTTCTTTGAAAAATGTAGCATGGTAGTTGGGGTAGAGACTTTATGCTTTTGTTTTCTGTAACCAAAGTACAGGTTTTGAGCTTGAGTAAATTACTAACCACCTGCTACCACTAACTAGGATGTTTCACTCACACACACACCCCTACCTACCTCTTAGTGCAAGAAATATGGACAAATTCTAAAATAAACAGGGACAGATATTAAATAATGTTCTCGTGAACTTAGAAAGTTGCTAGAATAACAGGATTTGTGCTAGTTTGAATTTTTCTAAAGGACATGAAGTCTGAAGCTCAAATGTCTGTCATTATTTAGCAACTTCAGCCTTCAATGATTTTCTAGAAAATCACAAAATTTATGAGGAGCAGACAAAAATATGGGGCAAAAATCTGGACATTCTGCAAAATGTGGACAGTTGAGAGGTATGCTACCTACCACAGACACACACACACAAACCTCTCAACCTCTTACAGCAACAAACTCATAAATAAAACTGAGGCAAAGGCCCAAAAATAAGGACATTTTTTTTAAATATTGCTCTTATAAACTTAGAAAGATAATAGAATAGTAGTAGGTCTTGCATCAGTACGAATTTTCTG
This sequence comes from Protopterus annectens, assembly GCF_019279795.1. NCBI lineage: Eukaryota > Metazoa > Chordata > Ceratodontiformes > Protopteridae > Protopterus > Protopterus annectens. The sequence goes on along the minus strand of NC_056737.1, from coordinate 53,461,729 downwards.
AAAGGTATGAAATCTGAAACTGAAATGTCTGCATTATTTTCTAACTTCAGTCTTTAACAATTTGCCATTAATTTGCCAGAAAACTGCAATTTTATGAAAAACGGACCAAAAATGTGATGCAAAAATATAAAATTGCCAGACAATACAGCTGGGAACCTGTCAAAGGAGGGACACCATTTTAATATGAGCACAGTTAACTTAGAGCAGCATCTACATGCATTTCTGAAATAAAAGTAATGTATAACTCTGATCATTACAGTTATTTATAAAAGTAAAGTAAACCCTCTATGTTTTCTTCCAAAATTGCTATTTTGTGGAGGGATCATTAGGGGAAGAGCAACATTTTGAGCCAAAATCAGGGACAGTTGAGGTTTGTCTACGCCTAATTCTATAAAGCAATTTATTTGCATGTACCTCTCAACCTGTTAATGCAATAAATCTGGACAAGGCCAAATATATTATGGAACATATAAACAGTACTAAAATTGCTCTTGTATAAACTGGGACAGTTGATAGAACAGGTCTTATTTTAGCATGCATTTTTCTGAAGGTTATAAAGTCTGAAACCAGTGTGTCATTATTTAGTGACTTAATTCCTAAATCATTTGCCAGAAAACCACAAATTGAGGAACAAACCAAAAATAAGAAGCAAAAATCTATTCATTCTTTGAAAATCTGGACAGTTGGGAGGTATAGTTCAGCTGGGGCTGTCTATGTTTGTCGCCTTCCCCTCACAAAACCATGGTCGAATGGAGCCTCCCCTGCAGCCATTCCAATGATCCATTACTTTGCTATTTCACCCATTTACCATAAACACTAATGTACATACTGATTTACTTCTATGATGATTTGAACTTCATTTGAAAGTTTTATTTTGCATTTTACAGCACAAACACTAAGACATCTGCTAAACAAACTTGGCATTAAAACTTCTCTGCCCTTGAAACTCACATTCATTGAAACAACATTAAAACCCACATTCAAAGAAAAATACATTTTACCCGTGGCAGATAAAAATTAATTCTGGGCTGCTTTTAAATCATAGGCCCCTTGCATATGAAACATACATGTGCTCTTTGATGCACCTTCCTATTGCTTTAAACATTTTTCCAGTAAACAATGAAACAAAACTGCCTAATTCAGAACATTTCCATCATAAAAGTCTAGTCAAACTTTTACAGTCCACCATTATCAGTAAATAATATGCACAATCTCTGAAGTAGTAAAAAAAGTCATCTAAATAATTCCACGTTAAATAAATCTGAGGTTGCTGCTAGCAATCACCTTTATATTTCATGACTTCACCGAAAAATAAAGTGTCTGATGCCCCTGAGGAATAAATTGCCTAAATTACATTAATAATAAGCTAGTAATATTGCAATAGGAAATGGATGGCAAACTGATAACAGGCTCATAGTTAGTGTCTTAACTTTCAGTACAGCAGCATTCACCCCTTATGGGAGTAGAACCAACAACCTTCTGCATTAAAAGCAAGTTCACAACATTTTGTGCTACTAGCAATGTGAGCTGATTTAGCATAATCAGCACTAAACTTCTCTTCCTGCAGCTCTCAGCTCCTTGTAAAATCTACGCATACTCAACTACATCTCAACTTCGCAGCACAAGAAGTCTGAAAGCCAAATTTATTGGGGTGGGTCAAAAGGGCAAAAACAGGAACACATTAAACATTGCTTGTATAATCTTGGAAAGATGCTAGAATAAAATGTTGTGTTACCATCATACATTTTACTGCCAAGGTCACTGTGCAAAACAGTCAGAACAACATACCACTATGCCAAATCACCTGCTTTGTGAAAGAGAGGAAGACTGAAACTTAAATGGCTATCATTTAATGAATTCAGTTCTCACCATAGCTGTCAACCTCTTAGCACAAAACACCTGGACAAACCCAGTAATGAGGGAATACAGCCCTCAAACATATTCAGTGAATTCATTTCTTGCCACAGCTGTCAACCTTAGCACAAAAAACCTGGACAAAGCCAATAACAGGGTATTGCAGTCCCAAAAGTAAGGACAAATTTCAAATAGAAAGCAGAGCACTTCTTTGGCCCTTTTCAAAGGAACCTTGATGATTGGAGGGGAGAAAGAGGAAATTCACCTCGGGGATCCGCGTCAGTCACCCTGCTAGACAGGGATCCAGGGAAGTAAGCAGTGTGGGAAAATAGCCAGGAATTATTATGGCTAGGCTTGTACGGGCCCTAAGGCCGATAGCCTAGTACCAATCTATGAACCTATTGGGTAATGTTTAAAGATCACCCCTGATGTTGGGCCTTTGCCCTTTATGGCTGAGTCATACTTCTGATTAGTGCTGTACCCCAATAAACAAACCACATACAAAATGTCCTACTGTAAGCAGATGAAGTGACTTTTTTCATGGTTGTGCTTTCTCTTTCCAATAATAATCTCACCCACTGAGGATTCAGAGTGGATCACATCCTACTGTCTCATGCAAATTCTTTACATTTACTCCAGAACTGCTTCTTAAGATTTGACAAAGCCCTAAAGAGAAAGTTGATGCAAAGCATATTTAAGAATTAAAGTGGCCGTGTTGTTTGAGACACACAAATCTCTAGTGTAAATTTTATACTGAAGTACAGCCTTTACTTAAAACAAGCATAGAAACACTTAAAATTTGGGTCGCGATATCAACACTGCAACTGGTTCAATTACTTCATAAAAGAATAGCGGCTTTGAGTTTATAATGTTTTTTCACACAGATGAGTTATTCTGAAAATACCACAAT